>NC_052507.1:55772346-55794236 GCF_014356525.2 Nilaparvata lugens
AAATATTATCACATTTCCATATGGCACTCACCTTACCATGTTCATAACCTTACTTAATAGGATCCTTTTTCATCCTTTGAAACCCTTAGAGGCAAAATATCTCAAAATCCGTTCTTAGTGCGCGTCTAGCATGTTTGAAGAATATATTTGCAAAGTTTCAAGTCTGAAGGACAATTAGTTTGAGCTGTAGTGTGATTTTACATCAAAATTTTCGAAAAATGCCCTCTCCTGGACCCCCCTGTGCTCCTGATCGAAATTTTTCTGCATAGATCTAATGTTTTTTCGTAGCTGAACAAAAAAAGTCCTCATGACTTTGCTGTGCAATGAGCGGTTAAAAAGTACAAAATTTTGGGGGGGCCCCAGCTCCATCAGGGGGGCAAATTTCTGAAAATCATTTCTTAGTGGATATTTTCAGGCTACCATAAACAATCGTGCAAAATCTCAAGTTTTTAGGCTCAGTAGTTTGGGCTGTGGTGTGATTTCAGTCTGTAGGGGCTTAGCCTTTTATAAGTATAGAGATTTTATTTTGAAAAATTATATATTATTTCATTTGAATGCAATAAACAAGATACGAAAAATGAAATTGTATGATTCTCCTAGCCTTACAGGTTTCGCACTTGATTGATGTATGAGCCTAATATAGTCAATTACACACACATCGATTTTTGGACGTACGATTTTTGCCGTCCTCATGATTTCTATCAGATTTAACGGTACTTGGGAAACATCATAATTATGTTTGAAATCATCTATTCAATCCAATAGAATCTATAAAATCGGCAAAAACTCGTAGGTTCAAAAATTGATGTTTGTTTTAATGGTGAGTGAATTTGGGGGGGTACGTGAGAAGAATTCAGGATTCTAAGAGGGGCGTGGACCAAATAAAGTTGCTAATCCCTTATTCACTATACTGTGGGATTCAATATGAATAATACAGTATCATCTAGAGAAATTCGATGTATTTGAACGAGCTAATACATCCAAATGTTCAACATTGACTACAAATAACTGTACGAGTATACCGTTTCTATGAAACTAGAAACGTTTTTGAATTTTTTAAACAATATTGTTCTCAGCAATTGAAAATATCGAAAGTTTTGTATACAGCTCTCCACGAGCAACTGGTTAATGACTTTGTTGAGCAAAGTATTTGAAAATATTTTCAAAGAAAACTTCTTCCTCTCGAAAGCATGAGGATTGGTAGGTTGATGAGAATTGTATAAAAAGAGGTCCATTCCATTGTGAAATCACACTCAACAGCTGAACTTCTCTAAGTTCAGTTGAGGGCTTCTGGTTTACTCTGAAACCCGTAGTGCCACATCATGGCTACTTTACGGGGCTTCATCGCCTTGGCATGTGGTGAGTAGATCAAATTCCCTTATTTCGAATAGGATAACATAATTCATGTACGTTCGAATATGTGCGTCAAGAATTTTCATATATGACAAATATTGAAAAAAGACGAATATCAATGGTGTTCATTATCAAATTGAAATTCACTCAACTTAAATAGTTGATGAAAACCCCCCATTAGTTCATAGAATATATTCACAATTAAACTATTTCGATATGTAATACAATAGAATTTCGAATGAATTATTTAAGTGTAACATCAGATTGAATGTATTATATTGAATTGAATTAGAATATTCCAACTAGCTCAATCAAAATCATATAAGCAGTTGAAACATTGACGTAACATACAAAACAAACAAGTTGTTCACAAGTTGAACACGAGTGGTTGGTGTATTAAACAGATGGAGGAGTAATTCTCTATAATTATACTGTCTTTTCTTTGATGTTCCAACTACGAATTCACATATTTTATAGTTGCATGCTGATTTTTACATTATTTGAAGTTACTTGAAATAGTATTGGAGAATACTAAGACCCCTTGCCATGAGACCAGTTCTACACAAAAAATGTCGATTGATTCTGTTTTGAAGTTTCGATCAAGTTTTCATTTTTTCCAAGGATGAATGTGTGTTTCGAGATTTATTTGTTTGGAGTATGGCACACAACACACTTAAGTATGAATGAATGTTATACATATATTATTTAGGATGAATGTGTGTTTCGAGATTTTTTTTTTTGGAGTATGGCACACAACACACTCAAGTATGAATGAATGTTATACATATATTACACAATGTCATATATACATAATGTCTTGAAAAATACATAAAAATAGAAAACATAAATGAAGATACATGACGTCTGAACACCAAAAATTGTGGATCTCCCCTTTTTGAATCCAAACTGCACTACTGGAACCAGTATCAGTTACAATAGTTCAAAATGTTCATAGCGTTGGATAGCCATCACAGTCTCAAATATCTTGGCCATAATTGGGATCAGAGAGGTGGATCTGTGATTCGCTGAGCTATCCAAAGCACCCTTCTTATAATTATATCGACACAGTCATAGACAACTTCAAATAGTCAGGAGACACTCCCTCCGGCATATGCACATTGATTGGGAGTGTCAGTCAGTAATGAAGCCAATCTCTCAATTACCAGCTCCATGATACTCTGTTGCTTTTCACATCTCAATCATTTTGAACAAGATGTTCGCTTGAGAGATAATATAACGAATAAAATATTTATTTATTTACTCACATTTCATAATGCACGAATCGAATACATGATCAGAAAAGGATCAACCGATTAATTCTAGTCACTAGCAAGAAATAAATCTCCAGTCATTGTCCCCTGGAATAGGAGCTAAGAGGCATACTTCCAATGAGTTCAAATAGAATATAAATACCGGTGTAGCTAACAGAAACTCTTTCCGTGCACCCTGATTGCACATCTCTCTATTCAGTTAGCCTATGCTGATAGGCTGTTCTAGGGCATTTCTCTACTATGTGTTTTACAATCTGGACTGAAAGTAGAGGTAAACCAGTCGTAAGGTCCACTGACAGCTCAAATTATATGAAAAGGCCAGGTGAGACCTTCCCTTAAGGAAATCCTCACCAACAGAAAGCCATACGAATTTCAGTTTCGACTGTCCACACTCACAGGAAAGTGAATCTGTCTTTAATTTGAGCATAAAATTGGCATATACATCATGCCGCGTCCGTTCTCTATTCAGTGCTGATCATGTTTTGCGTGCTGAACCGAACACCTGTATTCTTGGATGATACATTAAATACCAGCGCTGCTGACCACTCTTGTTGTCAAGCATGGTGAAGCTCAAATCTGCTTCAACTGATTCTATACGTTGGCTGTTTTTCAGAAAAGTGATTTGGTGTGAGTGTTATGTGATGTATCAATATTGCAAAGTTGCTGACTCAAAATACCACAATATTATTATTTGAATCATAAAGAACGGCAGAATACATTTTCTCACGTATAACGCTTATCACGCCTAGCTCATATATATATATATATATATATATATAATATATATATATATATATATATATATATATATAAGTTCACATAGCGTGGGACTTTTAGCGTTTGACATTATTGCTAATTTTCATTGAAAGATAAACAGAGAAGAGCTCTCTAATAGAAAGGTCAATTAAGAGAGAAAAGACTCCAATGAAAATCAATTCCACATTCCGTCCAGATCACGCCCAATTTAAAATGTGTTCATCAATGCAGTAATAACACCAGTGCTCTTCGTATATTGTATGATTCAATCTATTCATTGTAATATTATTTTTAGTTCAGTATTCTATCGTCAGTTTGGAGTTATGATAGTTCCTATGATAGTTTCAAACGCTTGATTATCCACTGCTGAATATAATTAGTTGTAATTCTCAACCGGCTAATTTGGTTTCACAGGGAAACTTTTCCTTAAAAGAGACTACTCATTACATCGTTTATATTGATCTCGTATTTTTGGCTATTTGAATAAGAATGTTTTTTTTTATATTTTTATATGTAAAATATCTTCAACTTAGTCAGGATTGTATTGCAAAATAGTAATAATTTTCTATTGTATTTGTTGCAGTATTGCTTTGCGCATACACAGCGGAAAGCACAAAATATGAATGTAGCATGGTGTGTCCGTTCATCTATAAGCCAGTATGTGCATTCAATGGAGATGAACACAGAGAATTTTCAAATAAATGTCTCATGGAATCCGAGAATTGCCAGAAAGACGATTGTAAGTAATGAATTTCAACCATTTTTACTCAAATTTTATAAAAACTTCAAAACGAGAAACCGGCAAGAAGACTAGAATGAGATTCACTTTATCTGTCAGTATTATTGTTGTATGAGAAGCGTTGGTGATATATATTAGGAATGCTGACAGATACAAATGGATCTTATTAGAGAGCGTCTTTTCTATTAATCGTAATAATTGATTGTTGTGCGAATGAATAAATGAGAATAAAAATAAAATTGTGAAGTTTGACGAATGAAGAAGAGTAGGTCAAATAAGTAACAGATTTATCCATCTCATTCACATAATTACACGTTAAATAGATGGCTCTCTTCCATCACGTTCACTTTTAAACACTGGTGACTTGCTCCTAACTTAAGATGAGCTGATTCGGTTTATCATGTCAACTCAAATTGACTAATCCTCCCATATTCTATATTTCAGTTCAATATGTTTTATTTGAATTATTACAACTTCCAAATTAATGTGTTTTTTCAAATTTATGTGATGAATGTTTGCCAATCTCGAATGTTGGAGATGTTTTTTTTACAACATGTTCTTCTCCTCCGTTGTTGAAGTCTTATTATACATTACCATATGGTACATTCTAGCTCGACTATCTATATTTTGCTGCCTACTTACTGCTGGATATGTGTAATTTTTGTAAGCTGATCGAACTTGAACAATGGATATCATGCGTTTTGGTCTGATATTTATTTTTAATTCATTTATTTATGATGACAAGAGGTGAACCATTATTTCCCCTTCACAAATACATCGGACAATTGAGGAAAAAAATAATGTAGGGTAAGGAAGAGGGGGGAAAATACTGTATTTTCCAAAGTTCTATCTATCACTACTTTCCTGGTATCTTCACTACTTTACTGATCGAATCTTTCGTGAGACAACCCAATTTGACTTGTTCCAACTCTTTTGATTGCAGGTTTCGAGGTAGTTTGCGAGGGAACATGTCCATGTGTTAGACCACCTTACCCACCGCCGCCACCACCTCCAACACCGCCTCCCCCACCACCACCGCCACCACCACCACCGCCGCCACGACCTCCACCATACTATCCTCCACCACCACCACCACCTCCGCCACCACCATCACCTCCTCCTCCACCACCACCGCCTCCACCACCACCACCGCCACCACCCCCTCATCCATACTATCCTCCACCATATCCACCTCCACATCCACCTCCACCACCACCACCGCCTCCACCGCCACCGCCACCATCACCACCACCGCCACCTCCTCCGCCATACTATCCTCCACCACATCCTCCTCCACATCCACCGCCACAACCACCTCCATATCCACCTCCATATCCACCTCCACGTCCACCTCCACCACCACCTCCACCACCGCCTCCACCACCACCACCACCACCTCCTCCGCCATACTATCCTCCACCACATCCTCCACCACATCCACCTCCACATCCACCTCCATATCCACCTCCATATCCACCTCCACGTCCACCACCACATCCACCTCCACATCCACCGCCATATAATCCACCGTATTACCCTCCGAAGTATCCTCCTCATCCACCCCCACCACATCGCCCAATTTACCCATACCCACCCAAACCTTACTACCCACCACCACCTCCTCCACCACCTCCTCCTCCACCACCTCCTCCTCCACCACCACCACCCCCTCGTCCACCTCTTCCTCCACCACCACCACCACCTCCTCCACCTCATCCTATACCACCACCTCCACCACCTCCTTATAATCATCCAGTCAAACCTTATCCTCCACCCCCACCGAAACCAGATCATCATGGAGGCTACAACGATATCCAACCAATTAAGCCTTTCTCCACAAGCAAAGATTGGTGAATCGTTTATCTACAGATTCAAATCCCCTGCGAATTGACAACTTCTTCTTCTAGGATAGTATTTCCAATTCGATTATTGATATCATAAATAATGAAATTATATTTATATATGTACTGGACTTCTCAACCTACTGATACTGTATTGTAGAGTGTATACTTGATTCAATAGAACATTATATTGAGTTGATAATTTGGTTTATTCACTGTTTTCCTCATATATTTATCATATATTTATTGCTCTTTATTCTTCAGGGCTACTTTTAATATATATAGAATAAAATATCTTAGTACCGTTTCAAATTATTCTATCACAACATGTTTCGGACATTGATGTCATTTTAAAGAAATTTCAAGTTTCGAAAATGACATCAATGACATTAATGTCCAGGACATGTTGTGATGAAATAATTTTAAACGGTACTGAGATTTATATTCTATTTATAGGTTGAATGGTTTTAAAGCTGAATGATCTGATATTGTCACTGGAATATCGAGATTCAGTGTGACTCACTTCAAATTGTCAGCATGGATAGAATAGAAACCGTAAATGCTCCGCAGACAGGCTGAATTTGGACTATTCAGAGGTGATGAATTATCATGACAGAGAAGAAAGCATTTATTTGAACGCTTACTCATATCAACATGAAAAAATCGAGCTATTCTCTCTATACACAAACAAAACAACAACGATAACATCAGAGAACGCTGTTGAGATTTCTTTAATCATTCAGAATTACACAACTTACAGAAAAAATAATTATTGTTCAAAGACAAAAAAGACGTTCCCTGACAACACTCATGAAGACCTTGAAATATCAAAAAGCAATGTTATTCCTCCAGATTCATGATAGATTACTTCTGACATCAAAAGTAAACCAACATTTGGAGAAAGTTTTTCCTTAATTTACTTAAGAGTTTTGTCATTCAGTTCTGTTTGATGAGAGATGATCTTTTGATCACCTCACTGTAAAAGTGTAGGAGAATAACTCTTGAAAATCGATCATCATCTGATCATTATATCATCAAAACAAATCAGACACATCAGGATCTGGATAAGTCTAGAATCTCCTCACCTCTATTGCAATAGATAGGTAATGAAAACGATTATGCAACCATTTTGAATTATTCAGTTCATAGTATTTTATAGTATTGTCATCATTGAAACTTTACCTATTTTGTAATAAGTTACATTGAATTTAGAATGTTTTTCAGTTGCATTTTGAATATAAGGTGGATTCCAACCTTGGAGAGACAATACGAAACAAGCAACGTTCAAGAAGAATAGAAATAAGGACAGGAAATAGGAAGGTTTTGGTGATTGTTCAAGTATTCTAGTAACTAGTAATTTTATGTTATTCAGAACTGTTGCCCTCTCACAACCAGCATATTTGAATGATATCCTTGAACAAAAAATAGAGGCGATGTTATGAATGAAAACTACCTCCACTCTGATATTTCCTAGACCACTAATCTGCCAAAACAATTAAAGTACTAGTTCCGATTGTTCATTATCAATTTCTAGTATACTAGAAGCTAAAACACTGAGCCAGAGAATTTATAGTATGGTTGAAGCTTGGCCAATAGCTGTTGACCTTTGTCATTGACCGAGACTGGACACGCTTTCAAGACCCTATTTGCTCACTTTATTTTACAATACTTTCGGGCATGTCTAGTCTTGACCAATAACAGATCTCAACCCTCATTCAATATTATATTATGAATTGTGAAATCATATAACTGAAAATCATAACGGCCGATCGAGGGCTTCGCCCATACTACATATTCTTCTGCTCAATGTTAGAGGTTCAAGTTTACTGGTGATTGATACTATCTTGTGTAACAACCGAAACTGAGTTCTTGGATCATTATCATCCATTTCAATGATATCAAGTAGTTGCCATTCAATATGGATCCACAACATCACCTTCACAGCATAATAATCACAATCACTGACAAGTAATGTATCAGGCCCTGCATCTAGAGAAATTTCAACATTACTGGGCGGGAGAGGAATCCCATTTATTGGTTCCAATGTGGGTGATCACATATTGGCAGAATGAAAATATCTAAACACTTCCATGAGAACCAATAAACATCTAAGGAGCAGTGCAGCAGTCAATCGGGAGCAGTGATTTAAAAATGACTTTAGCCAATCCGAGCCTGTTGTGGGCGTGGACTTGTAGTGGACAGTTGAAGAGTACACAAATATGTGATTTTACGACGTTCTTCGATATCCAATGTATTTCAGTCAACGTTTGAATGAACATCCACAAATGGAATTAGAATAAGATTCTTCTTATCTGAGTCTGCTTATTCTAGCATCAGTAGTGTTCATTCTTGATTTGAAGCCAATAATTGATACTATTATCACTTATACTTCTGTCTGTGCTATTATTGAAAATTCTGTGAAAGTATTCCAGACCTGATAGAATTTATATTACAGTTTGTCTCGTCAAATAGCGTCATTCCGAGAGCTCAAATGAGTTTTGAACTAGATTAATCTAATCAAATTGAACTCAATTCTGAGATCATGGATTGAGAAAAATCAAGATGGATTTGAGCCTGACCTGATAAGTTCCGTGACACTTTCTGCTACAATAGATAGCGATCTATTCACTAAAACAAACATCTTCACGCCTCTATCGAAGTGAAAAAGTCTAGTCTTAATTTTGAAACGCAAATATCACTCGAAAGAAAGTAAATCGCCAATCTGATGACTATCATTGACTAAGCATTAAGAATGATTTATGAATTAGTGGTAGAGACTTGGTTAATGATCAATATTTATATATATATTTTGACTATCCGTCAGGCTCGCTTCGCTCGCCATATCCGTCTAGCCAGACGAAACCCCCATATGCACCCCTGACTGGATCGTCCATAAATGAGATCAGCGCTTCGTTCGCCTGAATTTTCCATTTGAGCATGCTTCATTCCATCAGAAAGTCAAAGTACTGAGAAAACGCAGAAAAGCTGTGAAAAACGCTGATTTTGGGCGTATCTTTGATGAAATATCAAAGTCATCTTATTACAAAATTTTTAGACCCTAGCTAAACCTCTGTACCAAATTTGAACATTTTCTGTCTATTACTTGATGAAAGAACTGAGAAAACGCAAAAAACCGCTAACTTTTAGCGTATCTTTGGCGTTATTTCAAATTCCTTCTAACGCAACATTATTACACCCTAGCTGACCCAGATTTGAGCATTTTCTAATTATTTATTCTCGATAAAGCTGAGAGAACGCTAAAAAACGATGAAAAACGCAGATTTTGGGCATATCTTTGGAAATTTTCCCAAATCCGTTCTTAGTGCGCCTCTAACGGGCCAACTGAACATACCTACCAAATTTGAAAATATATGTAATATTTTTATCAAATGTTAGGACGATCCAGTCGGGGGTCCAGACTAAACGTCTGGCTAAACGGATATGGCGAGCGAAGCGAGCCTGACGGCTAGTAATATAATATAATATTCCCAGGAATAGCTCTGATTGAAATAGCAGTGCCCAATCAATTTTTCCGCGATAAATGCATTTCAATCTTCAACTTGGTGCCAACCTAACTAAGTCAACTCAATTTAATGCCAACCCTTGAAATTATTAATTCAGTTACCAGTTAACAACTGTTTCGAAGAGGTACTCTTTCTAGATTATAGTTCTATATTATCATATGGTATGGACATCTCAATTATAATTAAGAGATTGGAATATTTATTTAGATGATATTTATTTATTACAGACTACAGGCATTAAGCCCAAAACAGTCTTCACTACCATTTACAATCGAATAAAGTAAGTTACTAAAAGAAATAAAAATGAGAGATACAGTACATGCAATTCACAAATAAAATGTATGTCATAAGAAAGATGATAAGTATGAGTAAAGCATAAGTAATTGTAAGTAGTCTAAGCATAAATAAAAAATACAGAATAAAACTAATCTAACTTATCCAAACTTATCTGAAACTTATCCAATAAGTTATGAAAAGAATAGGCCTACAATTGAGCATAGAAACAGGTTAAGGGAAAACATGTGCCACTGTGGGAAGAAAATTAATGAAAGCAGAGAAGAAAAAGAAAAAGTTTTAACAACAAATATTCAAGTATAAAAGTTGAGTGATTTTAACTGTAGGTTTGATCAACTCTATAAAATTAATAAGAATCACGGACATCATATTAATTGAATCAATTCAAAAACTGAATTCAAATTCAATTATGAATAGCCTCAATAATGCGCCTTCTAACCTCACTAACAGGGCCATGCACATCAACACCTTCACAAACGCTATTGAATAGCCTCAGAACCCTATTAAGTGGGGAGCAGAAGTTATGAAGGGTCCTTGATCTTGGTACATGAAAGGTCCTAACTCTTCTGACATTGAACGTGGGTACCTGGAAACCAATCCTAGAGAGAAGAGCGGGTGAATTGATGAAATTTTTCAAAAGTGACACCACAAACATCAATGAAAACCTGTCACGTCTAGCCCTCAAAGAGTCCATATTGAAAATGGATCTCAAACGTCCAGAAGGAAAACCCAAGGGACAGGCTCTTCTAAACTGCATATAAAATAGGAAGCGAAGAAGCTTATTCTGTACTTGTTCGACTCTTAATGTATCGTGATGAGTAGAGGGACTCCAGACAATAGATCCTTACTCTAGGACACTTCTGACTAGCGACTGATACAGAGTTACAACACTCTCAACATTATTGAAGCCGGTAGAGTTTCTCAGAACAAAGCCCAATAACTTGTTCGCTCTGCCAATGATGTGATCAACATGTGCTGAAAAGGACAATATACAACTGAATACAATACCAAGATCCTTACACATTGCTACCCCCTCCAAACACACACCATTGATTGAGTAGGGATAACGAGCTGGATTAACCTTTCTGGAGAAAGTCATACATTTACATTTTTTACATTGATATCAAGCTTATTCACATGACACCACAATGCAACTCTATCAACATCAGCCTGCAAGGAATAGCAATCATCCAATCCTCTCACCTCTTTTTAGATCTTCATATCGTCAGCGAATATCAAGCACTTGGAGTTGGGTATCTGAAGTGGTAACTCATTTATTAATAGCAAGAACAAGAGGGGTCCCAGATTGCTACCCTGGGGGACACCAGACGTACTGAAACAAGCATGAGAGACCCTTCCTTGAACAGTTACAAAATTTTTTCTTTGAAACAGGTAACTTCTGAATAAATCAACCAAAGCACTACTAAAGCCCAGCTGTGACAGCCTCTTCAACAATATACAATGATTAACACGGTCAAAGGCTTTACTAAAATCAGTATAGATCACATCCATTTCTCCACCGGCATCAAGTACATTGGAGGCAGACACTGTAAACTCCAATAAATTTGTCACAACAGATCTTTCAGGAAGAAAACCATGCTGATTTTCAGACAGTATTGGTCGTGAATACCATAGAATCTCATCATAAAGAGCCCTCTCATAAACCTTAGCAAAGACAGACAATATACTAATTGGTCTATAGTTCATGATGTCATCTCTCCTGCCGGACTTGAAAATTGAGATTATCTTCGGGACCTTCCATCTATTTGGAAAGAATCCATTTCTCAGTGACAGGTCAAATAAATATTTCAATGGTCTTATTAATAGCTCACCACAACCCTTAACAATGAAGGAAGGAATACAATCAGGCCCAGGAGCTACTCTAGGCTTTAATCTTTTGATTGCAGATTGAATACTTTTCTCCGATAATGATGCAACTTCCAGAGTACTATTGGCTGTATCATGCAAAAACTCAATCCCATCACCCTCCTCAAAGCAAGCGGTGACTGGTGAGAAAACAGATCCGAAATAATTGGTGAACCCTGAGGGAATTTCATCTCCAACAAAATTTTTGTCATGCAGAGTCATTTTCTCACAAAATCCATCGGACTTGCGCTTCTCATTAACAAACTTCCAAAAATTCTTGGAATTGGAACCGAGGTCAGACTCAACTTTCAGCAAATAATTCCGATAGGCAACTGCAATCAAAGACTTCAGTTCTCTTCTCAGCCTCACAAATTCATCTTTGTAACGAACTGAAGATCGCTGTTCACGTGCACATTTATATATCTTTCATCAGAGACCTCATTATCAGAAAAACCAGAATTCAGCCATGTTTCAGTCAACAAGATCAAGTCATACTCAGAAGCAAGTAAAGATTGTAATAACACATGAGTTTTGGTCCTTAAACCTCTCACATTCTGATAATAAACGCTCAATTCCCTAGAAGCCATAGCAACTAATAATCAATTACAGCCCACCCCTAAACTCAACAAAAATTCCCAATCAAGCATCATGCAAATGATACACAAATATGTGCGAGTAATATAACCAATTGATTAACGATTAAAAATGTTTAGAATCAGATAAAGAGTTCTGAATGCAAGCAAATGAGGATGAAAAGATGATTTAACAATAGAAAAATGGAAATTTAGAATTAATTAATTAATTAAAGAGCAATCACGAATACTCTCAAGATAAAAATGGAAGAGGAAAAGAAGCTGAAAAAAGAAAGGAGCTAATGATATAGAAGAATTAATTAATCCAAAGAGCAATGAGCGAATATATTGATTTAAATAACGATAAAAAATGTTTAGAATGAGTTGGAGTTGAGCAAATAAGGAAGAGAAGATGATTTTACAAAAGAAACTTATTAATTAATCCAAAGAGCAATAAGTGAATGCTCCCAAGATAAAATAACAGAGAAAAATCTGTATGAGATAGAAGAAAATATCCCACCCGGGACCACCAACAACCTAAGCCTCCAACCACACAGCCTAACCCACAACAACTAAAACAAAAAAAAAAAACAATACAAAAAAATGTGATTGATTTTCTGAAGGAGCATCGATGATTAAAATTCTAACATCAAACACCAGTAATTTCTGTTGACAACGAACGGTTGTGATAATAGTCCAGATAATAATCATTATCATTTCCATAGTTTAACAGCCTACTTTGCACTACAAAATGAAGGAATGCTCATAGCACTGTCTCAACACAGCTCTTGATACATTAGCTAGGATAGAAACGCCTACATTAGGTTTAATTCAACAATGACAATAAAATGTAATATTCTACTGGAGCAGTCGATAAAAAAAATAATAATAATGGATGAGAAACAAATATATAGGCCATATGAGTGTGTTAGGTGCAAGCAAACTCTATCTAATCCATATAATACTTCATTGGACTCTTATCAGCCTATCAGCTATGAACTGCAGCTAGGAACTGCTACTCTGACGTTATTTTTCAATTGAATAACGATTTGCCTCGGCTTGGCTGCAATCGGTAAAGCATGAGTGTGAAAATATATAAGTCTGGTCGGTTTTTTGGAATACAATTTCGATAAAATCCTTATAGGCTCGCTAAGGAGCTCCTGCAGTTTATTGCTTTTGAACAATTTATAGAAATCTTTGGAATGTATTATTTCCAGAGAATTCAATTAACAATGCAATATATTGTTGTGTAAACCAGCTTATTCTATTACTGATAAAATTGGATGGTAACTCTCTCAATGATTTAATACTGATAAGTAATAAATAGATATGAGATTTGCCCTGCGTGGTATTGGGGAATAAAATAAATGGTACACCATAAAAAATGTGATACATATATTGTACGAATAAATATTAAAAGTCAGATAAATATGGAAAATATATAGAGCAACAAAACATACACAACAAAAACAAGAATAAATATATCAAAAGAAAATATCACTGACTGGTACACTATTCTTTAGCTCTCTAGCACGAAACATTACCATGAGCTTTTTTAATTCATTGATAATATGCGTTCATTTGTATGCAGCTTAGGTATCGACTTGCTGTTGCTTGTCGATTTAGGCAATCTCACTTTATATCTTATTCCAAAAATCATAGAATAATAAATTGATAAATCAAAGATTATAAATATATTAATTTCTGTAGTTTTCAGTATATTTCTCAATAATATATATATATATATATATCTTAGGGCTTAAGGTTCGGCCTCTGATGAAAGTAGATAAATCAATTTATCCAGTGAACAAGAGCTATATTATATCATTACAAATTATGAAATAGAATCAATGATTGAGTGAGCGTTTGTATTACAAGATAAAAATTTAATATTCCTTCAATTTGTGTACCTTTGGATATGTAAATTGACTTATTCTTATTTAATAAAATATTTCTTATACCTTCTTAAGACTTGCGCAAGTTTTATATTAATTTTTAATATTTATAACCTTTCCGACGAGCTAGCTTTTGTATTTGTTTCACTCGAAGCACTGAGGGCGCCCTAACTTTATATATTTGGACTATTTATCACTCACGTGCTGAATTTTTATAAGCTGTTGGCGGCAATCCGAATTTCCTGGTAGTCCTGGATCTTTGGTGGCCGAAGTCGTCTTCTCCAAGGGATTAGATAAATATTTAATGACTTTCGCTTTAATGCATCATCACTAAGTCTTATGAAAAAATTAATAAATTAATTCAAACTTCAAGTCTTTAAAAAGTACAATGTAATAAAGGGTCTTGTGCTCTACAAATTTTAGTGTCATTCCATAGTGGTGTCTTGCAGGCAAGTGTGCAGGTTCTACTTTTATTTCTACAATTTTCATTTCCGACTTACAAATTTACATAAATTTAAATAATTCGCTACTACGCCATTTAAAGGTTCAAATAGTCCATGCCAATCTACTAAACCATTACCTATATCATATGTATGATATTTTATATTTCCTCAGGCCATATCCAATACATGAACTGAATAATAAAAATTCATAAAATCTTATCATTTATTGAAATATTTATAAATACATTTGAATCGGCTCTCTATTGCTGCCCATCGATTACTACAATTTGATTGGTTCATGCAAATTCACTACTGTATACATGCGCCTAGGAACATCCCACTTCCTTAATACTCTAATTTATTTTTATTTGGTGGTTTAAGTATATTTTTTATCACATATAATATATTTTTATAAGGTTTATAAGTTGTTTCTCCCTCTATAACAATTGGTCATGTGCTTTTTTAAAGTCCTCCAGTTGCATACCATTTGTTTACAATAAATTCTTCCCAAGGTGTCTGGCTAGATTTTACGTTATGCGACTTGATCGATCATTAGGTCGCCGATCAGTAGGTATTTTAAGCCTAACCTCAAATTTTCTAATACTTAATATAATATAAGTAGCAAATAACTTTCTTTTTCTATTCGGCTGTTCTAATTTTAGCCGTGATACCTGTTATTATCTAATCTTTTAATAATCGTTATCGCATTTGGCGATACTAGACTAGCTATTTCACTTCAGACCTATAAAATTCTCCGAAATAGGGTTTTTGTTTACTCATCAGATTTTAATATGTTACACTACTTATCAGCCTACTACCTCCGAAAAAGTATACCATGTCACTACTCTGACATTAATGTTCAATCCCGCTAGATGAAATAAGAAGAATAAGAAGAATATACATGCTAAAAGACGAACTTTTAACCCTTAAAAACCACCCTTAGAGTTGAATTTTTTCCAAATCCGTTCTTAGTGCGCCTCTAAAGGGCTAACTGAACATACCTACCAAATTTGAACGGTTTTGGTCAGGTAGATTTTTAGTTCTGCGAGTGAGTGAGTCAGTCAGTCAGTCAGTCAGTCAGTGAGTAAGTGCCATTCCGCTTTTATATATTATAAATATAGATTCTCATAATAGAGATGGTGGTCAAAATTATTATCCTCTAGCTTACAGTATTCAATGTTGGTGGAATAAAATGGGAATTTCATTCATTCGGCGGAGAACTAAATAAAAATGATCATTAAATTTATTATTTGAAAAAAATTATCGATACTAGTAAGGTAAAAGCTTTATTCCCCATTTACATAAATATCGAATGAATATTATATTAAATATAATTTTCTATCAAATATACTATCAGATTATTATTTAAGTTTCTTTTAACCACAATTACATTCTTAATCTGAATAAAAATAATCAGTATATCCAACTAGAAATAAAATACTCTATTCAATTTTTTTGTGTCACCTAGTGGTTCACTATAGTATTAATTCTGTGCATTGAAGAGTACAATAGTTTGCTCGAATAAAATTGTATCCCATGTTGAAAATTCATAGACATTTTTATTATGTAATAAAACCTGATTCGAGCATTTGAACGACCATCCAGTTGAGAAGAGATGTTCTAGTTTTTGGAGTTTCTCAATAGCGGTTTCTCGTCAGATTCATCATTTACTGGTTCTCGTTTCCTAGTGGTGACTGATTTATGGTGATCGGATTCTTTCTTGAATGACTCAGCCTTATACTTTTGGGAAACTGCACCTTCATCGTCACTGTCCGTCTCTAAATATCCCATACATCCAAATATACGACTGCTTCCAGCAAATCCGAGAAGACACAACAAGAGAATGGCGGAGAGAAATACATGGGTCTGTCAAAATGGAAAAGACATGATTGAGAAGAAAGTTCTAGAAAGTTGAAGAAACTCATTTCAAATATTATAGTTGAAAAATAAGAAATGAGGATAACCTATTCCATGGAACTCACCAGTTCTAACAGAGAAGTTTTGATAGATTCTTCATTAATTTATTCATAAAACCATGAATATTTCCCATCAAATTACTAAGGATTGCGTAATACAGTTATTTAAAGATGAATGATATTATTTGTTGTCTATTGTTTTTGTTATATTCTATCCTATGTCTCACATATTGATAGATAGATACTCGCACTGGTGTTTATCATTCGAATTCATATTCATCCATTGTCGATAATAATGAAAATTATGTTAATCAATGTCGATAATAATGACAAGCGATCAGACAAAGCAAGTACAGCTTTGGTGATGAAGATGAGAAAATCTTATAGAGAAAGTTGGAAATGATATGAATTCCTTATGGGGATATACATAATGTTGACAGCATCAAAGTTAAACACCTACATATTATTGTTACTACCGTTAACCACCTATTGTTATTACACCGTGTAATTGTTACACAGTTAACCCTATGTAACACAGCTACACCTACGTAGCCTACATAATGTATCTTGTGTCTTGTGCTCCACTAACTTTCGAATTCATGGCTACTCGCCATTGGCTACTTATTAATTAGTTGTCATAGAATAGCTGCTTCATTGGTTAGCTGATGATGGGATGATCGCTCAGTTTTCACATCGACAACTGCTATTGGCTGTCATAATGACAATACAATCGCTGTTCGTTCATTAGTTACATTGCTGATTTGCTAAATCCAAATTCCTTATGGCTGTTTTCATGGGGATGAAACGTTGCTCTCTTATTAGTCACGTTAGTTCTTCATAAGCTGAAATTCCTATTACACTAGCGAGCGGTCAGATGTAGCAAGTGTAGCACTAATTTGGCAATGAAGATAAAAAAAGATTGCTCTGAAAAATATCAAAAGCTATAATGTTTACAGATGTAGACTACTGAGATATTGCAATTATTCAAATGCCAATGAATTATTAATGATTATTAATTAACGAAAATCCAAATTGAAGTAAATTAATTAATCCAAATCAATTTCAGTAGCAGAAGTCTTCGGGGTGGATTACAGCATTCATTTTGGATTTTCGTTGAATAATGATTAGCTATAATGTTATTGAACAGAATATATCTCAGGAGCATTGGAGCTCAATATTATTCTATGAAAATTTTTTACTTCTCTAACTTCAGTAGAGGGAGTTCAAGATTTGAGACGGGCTTTTTTGCTCCAAAACCCCCTCCCCCCTCTCCCCCCACGTCCATCCCTCCTCCCCTTCCCCACGCCTGTAGGGTGGGGGGTGTTCTAAAAATAGATTTCCCCTTCCCCCTGTCCAGTGGAGGTGAGGGGGATAGAGAGAGAGAGATATATATCTTTCTCTCTCTTTCTAAAAATAGATTTCCCCTTCCCCCTGCCCGGTGGAGGTGAGGGGGATAGAGAGAGAGAGAGAGATATATCTTTCTCTCTCTTTCTAAAAATAGATTTCCCCTTTCCACTGTCCAGTGGAGGTGAGGGGGATGAAAAGAGAGAGATATATCTTTCTCTCTCTCTCTCCTTCCCCAGGTGAGGGAAAAAAAAATTTCCCTTTTTGGAGGAAAAATTCCCTCTCTATACTGTCAGATTAAAGTGAATCCATATTTCTACATCTAATGCTATACTGACAGATTGAGGTGAAACCTAAAGATGAGGGAAAAAAATCTCTTTCAGAGGGAAAAATTCTCTACTGTCAAATTAAAGTGAATCCATATTTCTACATCTAATGCTATACTGACAGATTGAAGTGAATCCATATTTCTACATCTAATGCTATACTGACAGATTGAAGTGAATCCAATTCGCTCTAATGCTATACTATGATGCCAGACTCACTTTGAGAAATTCCTTTGGTGTCAGATTAAAGTGAATTCATATTTCTACATCTAATGCTATACTGACAGATTGAAGTGAATCCATTTCGCTCTAATGATATACTACGATGACAGGCTCAAGAGAGAGAGGAGGATACGGTCCCCCTCGCTTCTCACAACCAGCATTACTGCTTTCTTCTTCTTTTACTCGTGGCATCTCTTTCCCGCACCCTTCTTTATTACGAAAGGAAAGGAGATAAGGAAGAATGTTATACTAAGGAATCTAGATACGCTCCCCTCGCTTCTCACAACCAGCATTACTGCTTTCTTCTTCTTTTACTCGCTCCATCTCTTTCCCGCACCCTTCTTTATTACGAAAGACGAGTAAAGGAGACAAGAAGTAACTATCTTCCATTTTGATCGATCGTTCCTATACTGTCAGATTAAAGTGAAACGTTTCTCTCTAACCAGCATTACGAAAGGTGAGTAAGGAATCTAGTATAAGTTTTATAATGGGACATATTTATGCTTGCTTTCCAACTGACAGTCAAGAGTTCAATCAAACTGATAATGAATGTGTAAAAAATTGAGCTCTTTTGCTGTACAAACATGGCAGTCGTTTTTTTTAAAGTGATTTCTCCGACAATATGTAAGTATAATTGGAATGTGCTAGCATATCCAAAAATACTTACACATTCTCAGACCTATTTCACTCGGGACGGAACTCAACGTCTATAGTTACCATGAAACTGTCTCAAGAAGATACGATTTCCGCTCACATTTAATTGCCATGAACGAGAATTAAAACTTCTGATGTTATTCTCATTCAAAACCACTGAATATTCTTTCGGCAACTTGATAGTATGTTTAAAGTCGGCTTCACTATCAATATTGATAATTTTAAGGTGAATTTCACCATTATCGGGAAATGTTACCTTTGTTACCACAAACCAATCATAGGCATAAAATTCAAAACCCCAATCAACTAGAGGATTTGCTTCTACTGACAACTCGTTGAAACTTGTGCAGTCAAAATAGTTAGACATCATGTTGTCACTTCACCTGTTTAGAGTAAAGTGACGCGTGCATTTGCTCGCGTGTGCCTCATCTAGTCACATCTGCTCTGCTCCCTGTGAGGTCCCTTTCTAAGCTCGATAACTCCTGCACCGAAAACCGTTACATGAAAAAATGTCTAAATCGATTTATGTGACAAGTGTTTAGTCGTTAAAGTTACTTCACACATCCTTTTAAAAGATTTATCGACATACTCAAAAATGTCTAGGCTGTGAAATTTGAAACTATAGGTCTGTACTTCTCTCTCACATCCTTTAAAAGATTTATTGATATACTCAAAAATGTCTAGGGTGTGAAATTTGAAACTATAGGTGTTCACTCTCTCTCACATCCTTTAAAAGATTTATCGACATACTCAAAAATGTCTAGGGTGTGAAATTTGAAACTATAGGTCTGTACTTCTCTCTCACACAAGTGTTTATACAAGATTTATCGATATACTCAAAAATGTCTAGACTGAAATTTGAAACTATAGGTGTTCACACTCTCTCACACGTGTGTTTATACAATCAATCACAGTCGTCTAGACTGAAACAACATATCGTTCACTCTCTCTCACACAACTCATGATTTTATGTTTTCGGGCCCAATATAAAGTCTTTATATTTGACCAAATCCATTTTTTCTGTAATAATTTGCACTACCTGATGTTCGGAAAGGTTATGATCCTTTGCCTCAATCCAATTCATATGGAAAGACACCTCGGCATATTTTGATACAATGTCAAATGCGATTCTGTGGATGAATAAACTTAGGTAGTCAATGAATGGGGCCGAACATTGCAGTCTCATGACAGCACCCTCTTCCGAATTTTTAATTGCCTCAGCTTAATTTTAATTGCCATCTCGTTTTTCTTAATAAAATCTCCAATATCATTTTTAGTTGCATACTTTTCTGCAATTTGATTAATTAGAATAGCAATAGCATCTTTTGTAATAAACTGCTCAATACCCTCCATAATATTAGCTTTTATTGCACTCGCCATTTCAGATAATCGTTTTTCAAACTCTTCCTTCGATAATGAAGAACTAATCAATTTCTGCAAAGTAGATTCTAAATATTGCTTATCAATTACCGATGGCTGTGTTTCATTTACTTTAGTAAAAATTTCTGTACTAAGTTGTTTCAATTTAGTATTGAGATAGTTTCTGTCCAGCACCTCCAAATTCTTAATTTTATCTGATACGGCTTTTAATTTTTCATCTAAATAAGCCTTATCAACTTTATCGTTGTTAATACTGAGCAACTGAGATGAAAAGCTGTCTGTTAAAGTTTTCACTTCTCCTAATGCACTCTCTAGAGTTTGAGTTCTCTCTCCAATAGCTTTATCGATATTAGCACTGAAATTTTGTAATGTACTTAGAATATGTTCTCTTTCAATTATGCTCACTCCAATATTCTTTGTATTTTCCGAAACGAGTTTGGTTATTTGCGAATCTAAATAAAATTTCACAGCTTCGCTGATTCCTTGTTGATTTATCGATTCGATTATCTTCTGTGTTATCGAGTCAATATCACACGTAAGATTAGCAAGAGCTCCGCTAGCACTACCCGTATCAATTCGTCCGAATCGATGTAGAGTCATCGTGACACTAAACAATTAATTTTGCTTCTTTTAGCTCTTCAATTATAGACGCGATTTCCACATCATGCCCACTGTTCCCACTAGCTTTTGAGGAATAGAGTAAATTTAATCTTTCCACTAATTCGTCAAAATTATCAAAGTATTGATAAATTCTATCATGAGAATTATTTTTTGCAAATTTCAATAAACCCCAACCCTTCTTTTTACTAAGTTTTTTACTGGGAAATAACTTTTGAATCATTTGCGATTTAATTCCCTGATTTCGTTTAACACAGCCTCTTCGATCTCAATGTATACCTGTAAGTGTTAAGATTTTTTATACTTATCCAGATCTCTCTCATTATAAAGATTTGAGTTTGGTCTCGCACTGAATAATAACTCAAGTAGACCATGTGTTAATCGAAATCTTTCACTATCAATATCTATATAACCGTTATCGAATATTACTTGCTGATTTCCAATATAATACACGTCATCTTTAGAATTATATGAAATTCCATAACTGATTGAATTATTCAATTTTTCCGCATGAAACGTTTTTAGATATTGTGACAGCACATCGTCGTTTCTGCTAGAACCAAGTAAACTGTTTTCAAATTTAGTCGAGCTTAAAAAATTGTCTGTTGAACTCTCATAACTCTGTTCATCCCCCTCTCCATTATCATCAATTTGCATACTCTCTTGTTCCTCTTTTACTTCTTCCTTTTTTGGTTTTACACCAGAGTGTGAGAATTTGTTTTTTCCCAGTTCAATTATGGGCTCTATCAACGGGGAGAGTGTTTTCCTATTATATTCCTCCGATCGCTTTTCAAAATTGACTAAGCTTTTATGCTTCTCTCTAATTACTTTTCTCAATTTCTTAATCTTTTCGATTAAACCAACGTTCGTTCTATT